>NW_025920250.1:45593-80370 GCF_902686445.1 Sciurus carolinensis | reverse complement strand
GAGGTAGTAGCCCACATTGGCACACATGCATTCTCATTTCAAACAAAGGAGACTTCTACAGATGAGAGGTTTTCATGTCATCGTCAATGTGAACTGGAAAAACAAGAAGTGAATGCAGCATAAAACTGCTCTTTGTCCCCCACTTTCTCTTTCTGTTTTCTTATGCATTGGGATAAATATTATATTATCAAATACTTGCATTATCTGAGGCTGAATGCATATCTTCAGCTGTTATCATTCAGGAGGCACAGGGGTATATAAAACCTGGTTTTCCTGTATCATTTGAGGTACTGTCTAAATAGTAATGAAGCATTTTTATAGAAATGGTTAATTCTAATGGCTGTTCTTAAGATATACTGTGGATAAGTGGGTGAAAGATGGGATTGTCTCACTTTTACCATGGTTGTGTGAATAATTTGATTGTGCTTTCTAGGGTAACATGTGGCACAAGAACCCTTATTTCAAAGCACTGACATTGATACAGTAAAATCAGAGATATTATGTGGCATGTTTATGGTGAACATAAGAAATGACAAGAAAAAGAAAAGGACTTTGAATTTTGGAAATGCTTTATTATATGCTTTTCCTGCTCATTATGTCCATTCAGAACTTTAGGTATTAATTGAAGTTTTCTGTTGATGAAATTCAGGTTACCCCTATATTTTGTCTTCATTTTTGTATTTTAGCAGAAATGCATTTGTTTAAATTTCTGGTGATGTGGTGCGCTGTTATGCCACCTGCAATTCCCCTCAGTGCTTGACGAGGATTCCTCTGAGTTATAAAGATGTTTGCAAAGTCTCATCTCTTGGTAATTTGGGTTGTGGGCTTTCCTTCCTTGCTTGCTTAATATGTGTAGGTTTATTATTAATATTTTATCTGTTTTCCCTGAAAACAGGGGTCTTAACAGAACCAGGGTTAGAACATAAGAACCAGACTTCTAATGGAACAGTTATTTCAGATTTAGCCATTTGCTATGAAACTCTGAGTAACCAAGATTGCTATGAGAAAATACAAAAACAGATTCTAACTGCTGATCCCCTGTTGATTACTCTCAGATGACCTGAAACACATAGACAAAGAATTCAAACCCCTTCAGGAAGGATTAACAGAAACAGAAGAAATAAAGTGTTTCTCAATGTTAAGTTCACACAGTATAAGATGATATCATATATTTCTTAGCTTAAAATGTCTAGCATTTATTAACTATAGCAGTAGTCACATGACTGATGTTTATTCAACCCTACTGAGCTTGCTTTAACCTTTATGATTAGGTAAATATTAATATGTCTTATTGTTTAGTTATAGGTTATCACAAGGAAACAATTACTAGAATAATTAGAATACTTCATTGTCTAGTCTAGTAATGATTATACAAAATATTTTGTTTTTCTCCTTTTGAACTTTTCCTGTTCTGAAAAAACATGTGTAACTGCCTACCTTTTAATGTATAAAAATCTGGCTGGGAAAAATAAAATTTAGAACTTAGCATCCATTCCTTGAGTTTGTGTTGCTTTGTTCTCCACCACACTAATGCCTACTCCATCACCTGAGACCACTACGACCCCTGCTAGGGCTGGATCCTGGAAGTGCACTCTTTATTTTGAGTGACCTAGTTCTGTACTACTTTTCTAAATTGAATTGTTTAATTTAAGTGCTTGAGTGTAGATGCTGTAGCATAAGGCAACCTTTCCTCACAGGTCATTTGCTGGAAGAGCAAAATCAACATATATATAATCAGCTGTCCCTTGCAAGCAACAGGAAGGAACCAGAAATTTGCAAGGGCATTGATGTCCTTTGAGAGTTGAAATGTTGTCAGAAGTAAATGTTCCTTACATATCTCACAATGACTTCTTACTCTATTTGTAAATAGTATGAAGCTGAAGAATATTTCTGTAATTTTTGGGGGAGATGATTAAGAATGACAGTTTCTTTAGTGTCTCTTCACTGATGATGGTTTTCATCTCCAACACCCATCTATAATGAGTTCTCCAAAAATGTTCTTTACTCTTCCATTTTTGAATATTCACCTTTGAACCTGTGTAGCATTCCTCTCTTCCAGGCTGATGCATGTTCAAAATTTGTACTAAGTCATTTGAACTTATCCTCTTACCACCATCATCAGGCAATTTTTTCATTCATCAATTTTACTTATTTGGACCATCATTGTGTCAGTGTCTATGACACTGTCCTATAGTCTTTATCCTACTGGCAATAGTAAAAGTAACTTTGACATTGTCACAGAGGGCCTTTAACCAAACAAACATTAGTCCCATCAAGTGGTTGCACCCTTATGTGAAGATAGATTGACTTAATATTTCTGCATTTAATAGAGTTGAAGGGCCACTGGGAAACTCTTGCTAAGAGAATTTCTGACTCAAGCCTAGTTGTAAGGCAGCAGCAAAGGAGGTGGTGCCTGGTGGGTGGAGTGATCACAGAACATCTCTCCTAGTTTGCTACACATTTCATGGCCTACATCCCACGTGCTTAGTGTTTCACTCATTCTTTCTTCTCACAGTATCCACACACATCCACTTAGAAATCTAACTATCCAGATTCCATCTTTCTCCTCTTTGGGCATTCCAGGAAAGGAGGGGGGTCTCCCAAAATTGGTGTGATATTTCCTAATTTTATCAGCAGCTAACACACTGAGCTGCACTGAACACACCCTGCACTGAGCCATTAACAGTCACCATCCTTTGTGGCTGATTCCACCTTAGGACAGTTTCCTGACACAAAATCCTGAATGATGCCAGACCTGGAGTAGTAGTTTCAGAAGGCTATGCCACAGGAAACTGATAAGCTCAGTGACCCACGTGCCCTCCATCACTCTTCCATCCCACACTGATCCACTAGACCTGTTGGGGAATAATTGATTGCAGCAGAATTAGAGAGGCCAGGTGGCAATTATGCCTGGCTTGCCACCTGAGGACTGCACTCCATAGCTGGCCTGGAAGTAACTGTGGGCTGTTGTTCTTCAGCAGGTTCCCATCTCTTGGATGGAGCTGGTTAGATCAAAGACCCTCGAGATCATGTGTCCAACACTCCCTGTCTCCTTTGCTCCTGGGTGACGATGTTTGGATTGCATTTCTTTGAAAGAGGAGGCCTCTGGGGCACTCTACCTTCATCTTCTGTCTTAAAATGTCAGCTGAGCTGATGCTTGTTTAGAATCTTGATCTGAAGCTACCAAGAACAGAACCCTCTCTATTTGCCATGGCACCTGGGATGTCATTGCACTCTCTTTCACATTTATGTGGCAATAGAAGTTATCTGCAGTGCATCCAGGGTCTCAGGGAAGACACTCATGGAAACCTATGGTACCAGATGTCCATGCACAACACCAGGGGAGAGAAACAAAGCACGTTCCCCTAAAGAAATTGAAACCTCTGCACCATTCAAACCCAATATACCAGATGCCAACCCCTTCCACTTTGAATACTTTAGCTCTTGTGTCCTTTGGTCTTCCTTTGCAGGAGCAATGGTAACCAAGTTCAGTATTTCATCAAATTGGATCACACATGGTTAGAAGGAATTTGAATGGAAATAATGAATGAAACTTCAAAGGATATAATTTTCTTCAACTAATAAGACTGTAATGCATTCAAAAATTTTTACTTATTTAAATTTAAGTGCTGAGGTGCAGATTCTCTAGTTTAAGGAAACCTTTCATCATAGGTCATGGGACAGAAAAGCAACATCTGCATATGTGTTATCAGCTGTCCCTTGCAAGCAACAAGAAAGAGCCAGGAATTTGCAAGGCCATTGATATCCTTTGCAATTTGAACTAGGGTCAGTAATCATTGGTGCTTACAAATGATCTCACAATTACTTCTTACTCTATTTTTAAGTACTATGAAGTGGAAGAAATGTTTTGGAATTCTTTGGGAGACCTTTAACAAAGACAATATACTTCAGTGTGTCTTCACTGATGATTGTATCCATCTCCAACACCCTTGTGCAGAGTGCCCCAATAATGTACTTTACTCTTCTTTTTTATAATACTCAGCTTTGAACATGTGTACCATTCCTCTCTTCCAGCCTGATGCATGTTCAAAGTTGGTATTATACCATTAAACAATGTGCTCTTCCCACCATCCTCAGACACATTTTTCATCTATTAATTTCACTTATTTGAAGAATAATTGTGCCAGTTTCTGTGTCACTGTTCTGTAGTCTGTATCCTACAGGTGCTGGTAAAAGAAAACTTGACATTGTCACATAGGGCCTTTGGCCTGATATGCATTATACATGTCAAGAGGATGAACCCTTTGGTGAAGACAGATTGACCAGATATTTGTGACTCTTAAGGTGAGTTGAAGTGTCCCTGGGAAACTCATAAAAAGAGAATTTCTGAGTGAAGTCTAGTTGTAAGGCAGCAGCAATGAGGTGGGACCTGGAAGATGGAATGAACATAGAACATCTCTCCTAGTTTGTGACCACTTTCCATGTCATACCACATGCTGAGTAATGTCTCCCACCTCTCCTCATTAGAAATCACAGCATCCACCCACCTACACTTAGAACTCAAACTTCCTAGGGTCCAGCTCTCTACTTTTTGGGAATTCCTGGAAAGGAGTGGTGTTGCACCAGAATTGGTGTAAGTTTTCCCAATTCAATAATCACCAAACCCACAAACTTCACTGCATGCTTTCCTGCCCTGAACTGTCAAGAGCCAGAATACTGTGTGACTGGGAATGCCATAGGTCAGATTTCTGATTCAGAAAAATTATGGATGAGCCCAGACCTAGAAGATCGGGTTTGGTGAACAATACCACAGCAAACTTTGATAAAGCTGGTTGACCCACATGCCCTCCCACACCACTCCATCCCTCCCAGTTCCACTAGACCTGTTGGGGAATTATTGCTTGCAGCAGGATCAGGGTGGTCAGGCGACCATAAAATCTGGTGTGCCAGGCAAAGACTGTGCCGCCTAGCAGTCCTGGAGGATAATGTGGACTGTCGTATTTCATCAGGGCTGATTCTCTTGAATGGAGCTTATTTGATCAAAGACCCAAGGGGCAGTACCCACAACACTCCCTGGCTACTCTGCTCCTGGTTAATGATGTTAGGATTGCATTTCTTGGAAAGAGCAGGTCCCCTGGGGCTCACTCCCTTCAACTTCCCTCTTACAATTACACCTGAGCTGATGCTTGTTTAGAATATTTATTTGAAGCTGCCAGGTCCAGAAGCCACTCTGTTTGACAAGGCAACTGTGACATCATTGTGCTCTCATTGCAACTTTCTGTAACATCAGGAGGTATGTGCAGCACAGACAGGATCTTACAGAAGCCACACATGGAAACCCATGTTCTCCTATGCCCAGATACAATCCCTATGGAGATAAACAATTTGCAATCCCCTACTGGAGACTGAAACATTCATGGTCTTCAAACCCAACATTCTAGTTGCCAACCCCTTCCACTTTCAATATTGTAGCTCTTCTGTCTTTTTGTATACCTTCCCAAAAGCACTGGAAGCCAAGGTAGGCATTTCTTTGATAAGAATCACACCAGTCTAGAAAGAATTTGATTGGAAATAAATAAATGAGCGTTCAATGGATATGATCTTCTGCAACTGATCACACTGTAATAATCCTTGAGAAAGATTGCTGCAAATATAATTATGGGAAGTTTGAAAATTGGATGAGTTTGCTTACTTTTCTTCTTCTTCTGCTTGAAAATAATGTGCCATGGATCACCATAATAGCCATCACCATTTCCCTTTGAATAATTATATTTTCAAATTGCATCTGAATAAGTAGCTAAGGCATTGTCTAATGAAGGAAACCTGGTTTTCTCCTGGAGAAACACATTTCTCAACCTCCCCCATACCTGAGAAAATGGGTAACATCCAGCAACTTCAATAGGATGTGCATTTTGCCCAGATATATGTGGGACAGAATATTTCAAAGGAAAAGGCCAAGGTAAATAGAAAAAGTCAGAAAGGAATGAATAGACTGTGTGTAATGGCTTGGGGATCAGGTGTAAAGGATACCCATAATACATTTTATACTAATGACATGAGCACATAATATTTTGCACATGTGCCTGTCTCTACTCCTACCCCAGGGCAAATATAAATCACTGGGATAATTGTCTGCTCAGTGTTCAGCTATGAATATTTTTGTCCTTACATGGGGTTGAATCTTTCTCTCAAGATACCCTCAAGACTGTGTCTTGATATACAACTAAGGTTTCTTGCAGAATTGTTCTTGAAATTGCAATTAAAACTTTGTTTTGAAATTGTTTGACTTTCCCTTGGGATGGTTTCCTGCAAATTATTTCAGAGAGTCAGACTGGAATAGGATACAGTACCCTACTTTACTGAGCTTCTGCAGATATTACAAAGCCTCCAATTTTTCAACATTACCTCCTCTGTTAAATCAAGTGAATAGAACATTGTTGGAAAAGTACCAGTTTAAAATCCAAGCCCATCCCTAAGAAACATTTCAGAATGGAGCTCTGGTGGCATTCAGCATTGTTTCCCCAATGATCTGTATTTCCTAAGGCTTGGTATTCCTGCAGATGACACAACTCTCAGGAACTGAAAGGTTAAAACATCCTCATCAATATTCTGATACTTTATTTCATCAGCAAGTTTGAAGGAGAAATTTCTCATTACAGTTTAATATTATGCAATTCAAAATGTCAAATGCACTAGTATTCTTGGGGTAGTAGTCTACTTTGTCACAAACGCATCCTGCATTCAAATGAGGGAGACTTCCACAGCTGGATATGTTTCAAGTCATCCTCAATATCATCATGAAAACCAAGTGGTGAAGACACCATAGAACTGCTTTCAGTTCTCCACTTTCTCAGTCTGTTGCACTTTGCATTGTGATACTTAATGTATTATAAAAGAATTTTATGATTTGGGGTTGAATGCATATCTTATCTTCTTCTGATATCATTCAGAAGTCACAGGAGATATATAAAATCTGTATTCCCTGTGTCATTTGATGTAGAGTCTCAATACTAATGAAGCATTTTTATAGAAATTGTTAATTTTGATAGATTGGTCCTGAATATATGCTGTGCCAAACTTGGTGAATAATGTGTTCTCATCTATACCATGTTTATGCAAGTAATTTGATTGTTCTTTGTCAGATAATGAATGACACAAGAACCCATAATTGAAATAAGTGTCATTGAAAGAATGAAATCCAAACATATGATATGTGGCATAGTTGTGGTGGATATAAGCAATTACAGAAAAAATAAAAGAATTTTTAATTTTGGAAATGCTTCATTACCTGCTTTTCCAGTTCATTACATCCTATCACAACTTTAGACATTCTTTAAAATTTTCTGTTGATGAATTTCAGGTTTCCCCTCTATTGTGTCTCTATTTTTGTAGTTTAGCAGAGATTTTCTTGTTTAAATTTCTGATGATGTGTTGCACTCTTTATTTTGAGAGCCATAGATCAGTGCTGAATTTCCAAATATGTATTTATTAAATCTGAGAGCTTTGTGCTGATTCTCTGGTGAAAGGAAATATTTCCTCATCTGTCATGTTCCTGAAAAGCAAAATCTGCATATGCATCCTCAATTGTTTTCTAAAAGCAACAGAAAGAAGCCAGTAATTTGCAAGACCAATGGTATCCTTGTCAAGTTGAATTATTGTCAGTAATTATTGTTGCTTACAAATTATCACACAATTACTTTTTATTGTATTTGTAAGTATTATGATGTTGAATAAGTGTCCTGGAATTTTTGGGTGACCACTAACAATGATAATTTCTTTTAGAGTCTCTGCTCTGATGATTTTCATCTCCAATACCCTTCTGCACTAAGTGCACCAAAAATGTCCTTTACTCTTCATTTTCTTAATATTCACCTTTGCTCATGTTTACCATTCCATTCTTCCAGCTTAATGCATGTTCAAAAATGGTATTATGCCATTTTAAAAAGTGCTCTTTCTGCCACCTTCATGCACTTTTTTAATCCAGCAATTTAACTTAATTGGAGCATCGTTGTGCCAGTGTCTATGACACTGTCTGTTAGTCTATATCTTACAGGGAATGGTAAATGTAACCTTGGTAATGTCAGAGTGTCTTTTGCCAGACATGTATTAGTTGTGTCAAGAGGATGAACCATTCTGTTTAAAGAGATTGGTCAGATATTTCTGCATCTAAAGCTGCATTGAAAGTCCCCTGGGAATCTCTTACCAACAGAATTCTGAATGCAGATTAATTGTAAGGCAGCAGCAATGGAGATGGGACCTGTCAGGTGGAGTGAGACTAGAACATCTCCCCTAGCTTGCTACCTCTTTCCTGGACTTTGTCCCACATGCTGAGTGATTGACTCCCTCCTCTCCTCTTTAGAAATGACAGCATCTAGCCACCTCCACCTAGAAATTAAACTTCCCAGGTTTCTGCTCTCTCCTTTTGGGCATTCTGAGAAAAGAGAGGTGTCCCACCAGAGGTGGTGTGATGTTTCCCAATTCAATCATACCTAACATACCAAGCTCTACTGCATACTGTCCTTCTATGAGCTGTCCACTGCCAACATCCTGTGTGGCTAGCAGCACCACAGGTCATGTTTCTGACTTGGTAAAATCCCAGATGAGTCCAGACCTGAAACACTGGGTTTGGAGTGCAATACTACAGGGGACTGTGAAAAGCTAGATGACCCACATGCCCTCATGCCTCCCTCTGTCCCTCCCTGGTTCACTAAATATTGGGGGGAACTTCTCATTGGAGCTGGATTGGGATAGTCAGGGGGCCATGATACCTGGTGAAGCCAAAATAGAATATGGCAACCTACTGGTCCTGGAGAATACTGCAGGCTGTCAGTCTCCAGAGGGATCCCTTCTCTTGGATTGAGCTGGCTAGATCAAAGGCCCACTGGGATAATACCCTAACACACCATGTATCATCTGTTCCTGGGTGACAATGCTAGAATACCATTTCTTGAAAACAACAGATGCCTGGGACTCACTCCCCTACTCTTCCCTCTAACAATCACAGCAGTGTTGGGGATTTTAAGAAGCTTTATCTGAATCGGTCAGGATCAGAAGCCTCTCTAGCTGTCATGGCAACCATGATGGCATCAGGCTGTCATTCCACACTTCTGTGACATCAGGAGGTATCTCCAGAGAAGCCAGGATCTCAGTGAAGCCAGTCATGGAAATCCATGTTGCCCAAAACCCAGACACAACCCCTGGGGGAGAAACAAAGTGCATTTCCCTACTGGAGCCTTGAACCTCAGTGCCCAAAACCCAACATACCAGATGCCAACCCCTTCCACTTTGATTATTTTAGCCCTTCCCTCTTTTGCTCTATATTCACCAGAGCACTGGTGACCAATTTAGGCATTACTTTAAGAAGGATCATACCAGGGTAGAAGGAATATCGAATGGAAGTAAATAAATTAGAGTTCAATGGATATGATTTTCTTCAACTAATCACAGTGGAATGATTCTTGAGAGAAATTTCTGACAGCATAACATCCACAAGATTTAAAATTGGATAAGTTTTTCATTAGTTTTTATGTTTTCTGCTGGCATATATTGTGCCCGAGATCACTGACACATCATCTCATCCCTTTGCCTATTTATATTTACATTATGATACTGTGTAAGTTTCTTAGGCATTCCCTCATTTAGACAAACTCCTTTCCCTTGAGAACCACCTTCACCAACCACCCCATACGTGAAAAACTTGCAAGATCCAGCACCTCAACTTGTCTGTGAATTTGCCCAGATATCTGCAGGATAGGATATTTCAAAAGAAAGGCCATAAGAGAAAGAAAAATTCAGAATGTAATGGATATAATGTGATTGTAAAGAGTTGGGGTTCAGGTGTATATCATCTCAAAATCCCTTTTATAACAAAATGATCACATAATATTTCCATATGTGCCTGTCTCTCCTTGTGCCATGGGCCACTGTGGATCACTGGGATAAGTGTCTGCTCAAGGTTCAGATACAACTGTTTTCCTCATTATGTGGGGTTAAATCATTCTCTCATGATATCCCCAGACTGGGGCTCTTGATATGCAACTGGGGTTTCTTGAAATATTGTTCTCAAAATGCTATTAAAATTTCTTAAAAATTGTTTGTCTTTGACTTATTATGGTTTTCCTAAAAATCATTTCACAGTGACAGGACCAGGAGAGGATCCAATCATATACTATACAGAGCTTCTGCAGATAATGCTAAGACTCCAATTTCTTAGCATTTTTTTCTATGTTAAATCAAGTGAATAAAACTTTGTTTAAAAGAACCAGTTTGAAATGGAAGCTCATTCCTAAGAATGATTTCAGGATGGACCTACTGCAGAAGTCAGCATTGTTTCCTCCATCAACTGGATTTCTAAAAGTTGTTATTCCTGTAGATGAGACCACTCAAAAAATCTGATAGGTTATATCATTCTCATGAACATGCTGATACGGTATTTAATCAGGAAGCTATTGAAGAAGAAATTTCTCACCATGTTATAATGGCATATAATTCAAAATGTGAACAACAGTAGTCTTTTCAAGGTAGTACTCTACTTTGGCACACATGCAACCTCCATGCAAATGAAGGAGACTTCAAAAGCTTAGTGTTTGTCAAGTCAAAATCAATATCTCTAGGAAAACCAAGAGGTGAAGACAACATAGAACTGATCTTGGTCCTACATATTCCAATCTGCTGGTCAAGACTGGGAGGAGCTGCTTCTGTGATGAACATGATAGGGTGGAGTTAGGGAAGCCATTCTGTTAGAGAGAATATTCCAGAGGGAGACAGGAATCCTCTCCCTTGTAGTGCTACATGCTTCCCAGCAGTTCCTAGAAGCCAGGCGTCTGTGTCCCATGGCTCAACCCAGTCTAATTCTGTTAAATAAGGATGACTTTCCACAATATTCAAAATATCAGTGGCAGATAGGGATGATGTGGAGCCTTTGGCAGGCCCCCACATTTGATTCACAGATGATGTCTTTGGGATATTGGATTAAGGCCCTGCCTTTATTTTCAGACAACAACTTTCCCTTTGAAAAAGAGGTCTTGACCTGCTACTGGGATTGAGTGGAATGAGACAGGTTGACTATGGATCACCAGGTTACTATTCAACCAGAACTGCCCATCAAATACTAGGTGTTCTGACTTACAAAACCATAAATTTGGACATGTGCATTAGTGTCCATCTTCAAGTGAAATTGGTAAATATATGATCAGTCATGTCAGGATCTGAAGGTGTAAGTAATTTGCATGAAGTGCCTCAAGTGCCCTTGGTTTTTAAGCCATCTGCAGTAAATTCTGTTCCTCAGCATGAACCTATGGCTTCATGGGGTGTACCTTATGATGAATTAACAGAGGAAGAATAGACTAGGGTCTGATTCATGCATGGTTTTGCACCTGGAATTGGACCACTGCAGCACTCCTGCCCATTTCTAGAAAAAAAGCATGAAGGACAGTGGTGAACAGAAATCCTCACAATGGACAGAACCTCAGGCAGTATATCTGGTTATGCATTTTTCTGGAAGTATAAATGGCCAAATGTGTGACTGTAAACAAATTATGGACCGTAGTCAATGGTTTGCCTAGATGGCCAGGGATCTGGAAAGAACATCATTGTCAAATTGGTGACAAGAACACTTGGGGAAGAGTTACGTGGACAGACCTCTCTGAATGGGCAATGGATTTAAAGATATTTGTTTCTCATGTAAATGCTAAACAAAAGCTGAATCTGCAGAGAGGGATTTTAATAATCAGGTTGATAAGATGCCTGAATTTGTGGATAGAAGTCAGCCATTTTTCCCAGACACCCCTGACTTTGACCAGTGGGCTCATAAACCATGTGGTTATAGTGGCAGGACTAGCAGTTAGTCATAGGTTTAGCAGCATGGATTTCCACTCACCAAAACTGATTTGGCTACAACCACTGCTGAGTGTCCAATTTTCCAGTAGCAGAGACCAACAATAAGCCCACCATATAGCATCATTCCCCAGGGAAATCAGACAGCAACCAGGTAGCAGGTTGATTATATTGGACCACACCATGATGGAAAGGGCAGCAGTTTGTTGTAACTGGAATATCACTTTTTTAGGATATGGATTTGACTTCACTGCATGCAGTCCTTCAGCCAAAATGATCATCCATGTACTTACAAAATGCCTGATCCAGTGTCATGTTATTTCACACAGCAATGTTTCAGACCAAGGGACTCACTTCACAGCAAAAACAGTGGGAAATGGGCTCATGACAATGAGATTCACTGGTCTTACCATGTTTCCCATCATCCTGAAGAGCCTGGTTTGATAGAATGATGGAAAAGTTTCTTGAAGATGCAGTTAGAGTGCCAACTAGGTGCAATACCTTTCAGGGCTGATGCAAGGTTCTTCCAAAGACTTTATATACTCCAAATCAACAACACTACATGGGAACTCTCTCTTCTATTGCTAAAATTCATGTGTCCAGGAATCAAGGACTGAAATAGGAATGGTACTGCTCACCATTACCCATAGTAAATCACTGGGAAGGTTTTTGTTTTCTATCCCTGCAACCTTACACTCTGCAGGCCTAGAAGTCTTAGTTCCACCAGGAGGAATGCTTCAGCCAGGAGATACAGCAATTATTTCATTAAACTGGAAGCTCAGGTTTCCCCCTGGCCACTTTGGGCTCCTCATGCCTCTGAGTTAACAGACTACAAACAGAGTTGTGGTACTTCCAGGGGTGATTGACCCAGATTATCAAGGGCACATTGAACTGTTTTGCCACAATTGTGTTAAAGAAACATACTCATGGAGTGCAGGTCATCCTTTGGGGCTTCTCTTGATGTTACCCTATCCTATTGTAAGGTCAATAGGAAACTAAAGCAACCCAATCCAAGCAAGACAACAAATGTCTCAATCCCTAGTCAAGACCTGCTGAGGTGCTTTCGGAAGGTAGAGGAAAAAAAGAATGGGTATTAGAAAAAGATAGTCATGAATACCAACTACAGCAAGGTGACCAGATACAGAAATGAGGATTGTAATTGCCATGGATTTATCTTCCCTATTCCATTAAGAATATACTGATGCATACACATGCATTAAGAGAAAATATTTGTTATGCTTCTGTTATTCATCATGTAATATATTATTGATTGACATAACATCAGTAATATTTCTGTTTTTACTTCTATTCTTGGGAGACAACTAGTATGTTTTTAGCTGTAAGAGAGTTATGTTAGGTGGAATTATGAACTGTTAATGTGTTGATTTGGAGATGAAATGTGATGTAATGTTTCATGTTTGTGCATCAAGTTGACAAGGGACAGACTTGTAATGGTTAATTTGAATTGTCAACTTGATTGGATTAAGTGATGACAATGATGAAGAGCCTTCTGTTAGTGTCAATGAGGGCATGTTTAGGAATAATTGGAATGTAGAAAAAAAACTGAAGTGGAACCCCTCCCAAATTGTGGGCAGCAACACACAATATGATTGACTAAAAGCTGTAAAAATTAGGAGGAAGATACTGATGCAAGCTCAGGTCTTCTTGAATAGGTTCTTGATTGCTGTTTGATTGTCTGAAGATATTGGACTCTCACTTTTTCACTCTTCCAAAGTAGATTCTTTCAGTGATGCTGCAGGTATTTTCCAGAAACCTTGGTCTTGGACTAGGGTAGCACTGCTGAACTTTCTTGTTCTTGGGCTTCTGTATCTTGGAATATGCAGCTGCTTGTTCTTCCAACTCTCCAACTGCAGACCACCATATTGGACTATCCAGTTTCTGATCATGTAAGCCAATCTAAAAACTTCCCTTTTTATAATCATACTTCTTGTTGATTATTTTCCTCCAGAGAACCCTATTCCAAGCAGTTCTCACTGGTTTGAGGGAAAATGTATTATGATGCATGTAGCACACAGCCCCGCCCCCTGATTTTGTTAATAGGAAAATTGCACAATTTCTAACAGGACTGTTTCCTTGATTCTGATAATAAAGGGAGTCTTAACCATGAGTGTCCCCCAGTCTTTACTATCTTCTCTAACAAATAAAAGTTCTGAATTTATTGAAAATTTCTATTTTTCATGTGTGATATGTTTCTCCAATCAGTTCTCTTGTCCTTTTCTTCTTCTTACAAGATGTGTTTTCTTCAAATGTGACCTATTTCAGAAATTAACATTACATCCCTGTGATTTACACATCCTTACACATAGAACATCCAGTCTAGGGGCAGGTTGATTTCTCCAGCGTGTAAAGTACAATATTAGCACTGGGTATGAGAGGTCATCCAGGTACCAAATTGTCAACTTCAACCCATAGACCCTTATTTGAGGAGTATTTCTCAGATCAGCCTAATCATGATAAAACTTGTGTTCTGACCTCAATCACCTAGAACATGTTGTGCCAGGCAGGATCACAATGGGGCACAGTTGGAAGGATTTCTCTTTCCTCATCTCTATGAAGGGATCCCATTGCTCAGAATGCTTTCTAACAATAATTGTACAATAGCATATACATTGCTATAGACATTTCTTCATAATAGTTACCATAAAATATTTACAGAATTTTAATCATATATACTTGATGCATTCATTTAGTGATTTGCATTTTAAAATTGGAGATAGCAGGATGACAAAAGTATATTTTTCTGTATTTTTTTCCTGGAATTATTAAGAGTAAGATTAGTTGTGCTTAGGATTACATCAAATTGTGTTCCTTTCTTTTATGTACACTATTAGGAGAGAGTCTAAATTTTTCCTGCTAATAATTCAGAATCTCACTTTCAGAAAACAATTTTTCAATTATTGTAAGGCAATGAACAAAGAAATCCATAAATTCCTAAATATTATTGCTAATTCATGGTACTGTACACTCCTGCATTTTATTACTCCTGTTTGTGCAAATGAAGAATTCACAGCCATACTGAAATTACATCCTCCAATGGCTTTGAGTCACAGACGATTGAAACATATCATCAATGAGTGTTAGAATGCTTTGGTTTGGTAAGGCTCAAATGTGTCAAATTAATTAAAGCAGATCCTGTATGCAACTCTCAGAAATAATGTGACAGAATGCATTTTTTGGTCTTGTTTCATAATACAGTATTTTTGTGTAGAGAAGGCAATTTAAAATTTTTCTTGTCTGTTTTAGTACAAGGGATTGAAGCCAGGACAATTACCACTGAGTCATTTTTCCCCTAATTTTGTGATAGTGTCTCACAAAGTTGTTTAGGATCTTGCTAAGTTATTGAAGCTGGATTTCAACTTGCAATCCTCCTGTCTCAGACTCTTGAATCAGTGCATTACAGGCATTTCCCATTGCACCTGGTCTAGTAAAATTACTTAAAGTTATTATTCTATGCTAATATGTATCCATTTAATCTTACACTATAACTATATCCATATTTGATTTATGTGACATAAATTTATAAGAATGAGCATAAACCATTTAAATGTGCATAGATGTCAAAAATAAGAGAAGTAAGTTCTAGTGATCAAGTGTAATGGCCATAAGTTTAGATATATGAACAATTGACTTATATCTTTCTATTCTTCTTTGCTGGACTTATCTTTGGTGACATAAAAAACACTGAATGAATGAATGCAGAAAATTGTATCTCATTGCCTTATCATTAACTGGGGATAACAATGTCTTTTCCTTTTGGTGCTTGGGAGTTAAATTATCCACAAATAATGCATGTTGGCCCTCATGTGTTGAAACTGAAAAGTTGATCACACAGAACTTGAGAACAGAAAAGCTATGTAGATCTATGCTAAGAAAGGGTTTGAGATAGACTGTATAAGAATGCTAGAGATAGTTAAAAGGGTAAAGTAACACTTAGGTTTTAAAGCATAATAGGATGATTACACTCTATTATTATGTATGCAATTCAAAATAATCCCAGTAGAGTATTCAGGTCTCAAATATAAGAAGTATTTTTTGAGAAGATTGAAATTTCCCTGATTTGATCACTATACAATATATACCCATGGTATATCCACACTCTGAAATTATAAATCTATGTCCCATATTCAGTAAAACTAGTAGATCCCAAGTAAAAATAAAATAACAAAATCAACAATTCAATATTTTAATGAATATTAACATCACCTAAAAATTTTAAATGATGTCCTATAGTCATTGATATTTAACTTTTCTGGTTTCTCTTAATATCTTGCCTTATAGGTCTACACAGTCCAGAGAGTCCTGAAATGATATAGCCTCACATACATGATTTTATCATGACTACAGTTTTTCAACATGTGTGTGTAAATCATTTAAAATATGTACATACTATTTCAGACACTTTAATTAAAGCACAAAATGCTTTGTAAAGAAAATATTTCATCATAGATTAATATCAAATTTTCTGTATCATTTTTTCTTGGGCCTCTGAACTGGAGAACTGCTTAATAGGGAATAAAATTTGGAATCATTAGGAGGTAGATCTTTCAGTCTTGGATCCAGTGTTTTTTCTTTAATGATAATCTTACAATGGAATGACTCAGTCTATTTTAACTGTGAGTTTATTTGAAACTCTGATATCATATGAATGAGGGGGAAACATTAGGATATATTCCTACTAGTATTTGATAACTGGACATTGCTCCCTTAAAATAGATATCTGATCATTATAGTAACAGGAATCTAAGATGGACAGCTATACTGGGATTCAAACACAGACCTAAAATACCACCAGATTTCTATCTGCACATATTGCTAAGATGTTCTAATGTTATTGAGGTTTTCTTAGACAGCAAAAGAAGTAGTCATTATTAAAATACCTGAGTTAAATCTCCAAAATCAAATGTATGAAGAACTGAAAAATTTAAAAATAGTGATAGTCATATCTATAGATGTCATTATCTCAGAAATACTTTCATATATGATACTTAATGTTTCACATATAATAGTTATAGATGATAGGTAATATGATTGCCTATACTGTAAAGATGAGATGATAATATTCAGCATCAACATTACATTTGAACTTCAATTGAAGTTCACAAATGAAAATTCAAACAATGTGTCTTAGAGGGCATGCCTCTCAATGCTGGGTCAGTTGATGTATTAAAGATATTACATCTGGTAATAAATCAGAATTAAGGCAACACTGAAATAGTATATTCATGGGTACAGCTACTCCATTGAGATTCACTTCCTCAACATGTTAACATTCTCTACTATTATGCAATCCTCCCTTTTCAATTCACCAAAACTTGTAGAATATTCATTATGTATCTTGAGCTTAATCAAAAAGAGAAAGATGAAAAACAAGTATGACATTTCACAGATAATTTCAAGATGAGATTATAATCAAAAATTATTTTCAATACTAAATGGTAATTCTGAATATATAGAAAAACACATGTAATGTGGGAGCCTAACAATCGTTACCTACTCCAGACATGTTTTGGTAATAATAGAAAAATAGCACGTACAGTGACTTGTAAGAGAGACTTGAGTGCTGAAGTGAGAAAAGGATGTGTTGAGGAAAGTCCACACATTTCCTTATGGTAAGAATATAGGCTGAAATTTTTAAAGGTGATACTAATTTAAATAGACTTTTTATTCATTTTCTCCTAAGATATATATTCTGATTGTGGTGGTCTTTCAGTCTACTGACACATATATGAGAAAATGTTTAATAGTGAGAGGATTATGTTGACTGTAAATCAATTACCCACAAATTTATCTACTCAATAAACACACAGGAGCCAATAGTCTTTGAATGTGAGAGTGCCTGACCGATCTGGCCATACAAGCTCTGGCCTTTAGCAACAACATTGTGTAGTCCAACTCTCTTTTATTCATAGACACACAGGTAAAGGGGGTCAAAATTTGGAGGAGCTTCTTCTGTGATGGACAGGATAGGGTGGAGTTATGGGGGACATTCTTTTAGGGGAAATAGACAAGGAGCTCTCTATTTCTGCTAGATAAGGATGGCTTCCCATATCTCCCCCTATTTAATATATTACAAAATGTTTCTAAGAGCAGTTTTGGGGTCTCAGATCTTGGTTCTGAGGGACTGGCAACCTGTCAGTGAATAGAGCAAACATGGCTACAAATATTGTGATTGGATATTTAACTTCTCATTGTTGAGTCATATTTTCAGCCTGTTGAATCAGATTCCTCATTTATCCTCATGATGGCAGGTGGAATGTTTGGTTCACTTGGTTTTTACTCTTCATTCTCCACTTGGCTTCTGGTTTTCCCTGGAGGTTAGAGCTGATGTCTCTGGTTCAAACTTCAACCATTTGAAATTTGGCTCCAGGTTCTCCATGCTTCATTGCATGTTCAGTTACCCAAGTAGGGCAGAATGCTCCTTGTGAAAAGACACAAAAATGACCTCTCCCCCCACTATTACTGGATCTTGTCCTTTATACTGTCCTGTTTGTAAATCTTTCCACCAAACTAGACCCAATGGACCTGTCATGGTGGATGACATAAGTGTCTCAGCTGCTGTGTGACCTTCAGAATCACAATTTTAAAAGTATAAAACAAAAAAGGCATGATTAAGTTTAATTTGCAGGTTCTTATTTCCCTTTTTTTTTTTGTAATTGTAGCTTAAAAGATAAATGTGTTCATTCTACAATGGATTACCCTTGAGGATTGTAAGAAATACCTGTTTTGTGTTCAATACAAAATTGGTGGCATAACTGTTGAAAAGAACTACTATAGGCCAGAGCATTATCAGTTTCAATCTGTAATGGACATCCTAATACTCCAAAAGCAGCTGGACAATGGAAAATAACATGTTGAGTCTTCTCTCTTTTGTAATCTCCAGTCTTTATTTATTCTAGGTGGCTAATACAAAAGTAACACAAATTACATTTAATTATTGTTTCTTCTTTAAATGCCCAAGAATGGCTATATTTTGGCTTTAACTGTTTTTGTAGGGGTTTAAGACCAAGCTGGTGGAATTTACCTGTTCCTGTCTCTTCAAAGTTAGTTGAGTTCCCACAGGGTTCATTCATGGGGTATTTGAGAACAGCTTCTTAGCTCCTGTTGTGCCATTCACTAGGTAGGGTTTCCTAGGTGAGGTGGCTTCCCTTGGAGGCATCAGGGATGTCTCCCTTTTCCAATGATCTTCCTCAGCATCAGGTGCACAGATTGACTTTTCTTCCTCTAATGGTCTCATTAATCTCCATGTTCGAGAGGTCATGTTGTCCAGAGTTGCAAAGCTCCTTAGAGAAGTTCTCTGGTTCACTGGATTCAGGCTGACTCTGAGGGAACATATCAAATGCTGGTTTTTATGATCCCTTTAATGTACTCTCAATCACTAAATTTGATCTTAAACATCCAGCAAGCCAGTCTCATCAGTCACAAAGTAAGAGTCTTGGGCTTTAAATTCAATACCTATAATTTTACAGTTATATACACCACTTTAATTTAATTGGAGTCTATATTATCTTATCTGTCCTATGAGTGATGCCTTATTATCTCAAATTAATTTAGGTTTTTTGATCTTGAAGCAGTACTTCTGCAAAATATTAATCAGACAAGAGTTATAGATTTCCAAGGAAAATACAAAATGATATTAACAACAGTAAAAACATATTTAGTTTGCATAATAAATATTTTGAATTTTGGCTGAGTTATACATTACATCCCCTGTTTGGGATCACAGTAATTTTACAACAAAAAAGGCATCTTTTGACTGTAGCTTTAACTGAGTTGAAGACTGGCTTATTTTGGAGCCATTATAATTTGCAGTAAGATGGAAAGCAGAGCCTTATTTCAAATAAGGTGGGGGTATTCACAAATCCTAAGTGTTCTAGTTCTGTAGCTGATCCCTTCCTCCTATTTAAACATTTTACAAAGTTTACATACATTGTTTCCTGACTCTCTATAAAGATCAGTCAACACACTATGACATTGCATCTAAAACATGAATCAAGGAGAGGCTGAGAGAGATTTTAACTTTCCTTTTATGTAGCAAAGTGACAAAATGTTTTCATGTTTCATGATATTAACCTTTGAACATACCAGGCTCTCACTAATCCTTAGACATACATTTTTATTTTTATTTCAGTGTAGAAGATAACAAAATTTTGCATATATTCTATTGATAACATTTCCTGTTAGAGGATGTTAAATGATATAAATAAATTCTCAATAAAATTCACTATTCTTTATAAGCTTAAAGTTACCATTACAGACAATTTAGTTTGACAAGTGTAGCTTGGTAAATTTTCTACTTTAAAGATTTGTATTCCTGGAAGATATGAATATATTTAATATACAAAGAAGAGTGGGCATCCAATGATTATCTTGATATATTAATATTAACCAAGTTTAGTTTTTAAAGGAAAATTGAGACTCTGTAATATAGTACAATATCTTAAACATTTTTGTTTAACCATAATTGTACAAATCCTAATTTTTAGGACTATTTTTTCTAAAGAATAAAACTTAATAAAACAATTTTAAGAGTAAATTAGTGTTTTAAATAAATTCTTGACATTTTAAAATATGGATGAAACTTTGGTTTATACCAGTACAATAGTAATTGACATTAGAAAAAGTTTAAATAGCTTTAATTGATTGACTCACATACATATAACCAAATTTCTTACACACAAACTTGTTGAAATTTGCCCTTTATTTACACACAGATTTTCTTAGCACTTACTTAAATCCTCATGTATTTCACCACACAAAGACTTTCTAACCCAGAAATATTTTTTCATTCTAGTAAATATGTTTCCATAGCTAGAATCTTTTATTTTTTCTTTTTAACTGTTGCCCTTTTTTTGTTCACATTCTGGAATAACTTGTGACATTTTTTTATTTAGGTAAATTATTCCATTTTAATTAGATGAAATATTTTATTGTATTTGCATTAGTCTAATTAAAACACAGATGAAAATTTTGGATCCCTTTGTATATAGAATTGAACTGGTTAGAACTTAACTCATAGTGAAATTGTTTTTAGTGATAACACAAAGCAATTTTAAACACTTTTTATTTACCAATCTATGAAAACACCAATAATGTTCAAATATGTTACCCCATGGAATTTAAGGAGCTAAGAGTACTCAATGTGATTTATCAGTTAGCAGATTAACTGTTGTACACTAATCAGGTATCTCTAGCAAAATTCATTTGAGCAATTCCATACATGTCAAATCTAACTTACTTATTTTACTGTGAACACCAAGATTTTAGGAAAGTCAATTGAACAGTAATTATCATCTCTAATGTTGAAGTCCCAGGAACAATTAATACTAGATGTTTTATAGACCACAAATTTTTATAAGTGTGACCACCTAGAGACTTTTGTATTAAGTAATTTTAAAAACATTTTACTTTAATTTGCTTACACAATTTAGATTAATTTTTTAAATCACTTGAATTAATGGAATCTGTACCCATTTTTTAATTTTAATTTATGAGCATCTATATATCAATTTTGATATTGTGTACATGATTTTTGAATGTTCATATATGGACAGACAACACAATATACACATAACACAAAAGCAAAGATCTTGTAAATTTTTATAGGAGATTCTCCATTGCAGTGTAACAGCTATTCTAAAACTCTACTTGGATAAAAAATAGGACCAATCAAGAGAAAGTATTGACTTCAAAAAATATAGGATTTAATAAAAAAAAAGAAAAAGTCCTGGAAAAATGACAGAGACAATAATTATTTTAGTAAAGTACCATAAATTTACTTTTTAGGTTATATTAGTTGGAGTTCAGGTAAAAGATATTTTCCATTTTTTTCTTGGATTTGAGACTGGCTTCCTACTAAACCTGCAGGCATCTTCCATTTAAATTTCAGTGTAAGCCTTCACTGATAACTGTAAGGAGATAAGGGAGACATTATTTGTTCCAGGAAAATCTTGATGCTGAGGGCATATTCACCATTTCTTATTTTCAGGGCAGGTTTGGATGTCAAAGAAAATTAAGAGACCTTGCTTTTTATTAAATTTTTTATCAAGAATAACCAGTAAAACATGAACTCCTTTTGAAGTTAAATTACATCTATCCATTATTACACCCATGGTATCCAGGGGCAAAGGGTCATAAATACCCATAGGAATCATTTGTTGACCCATTTTTTGAGTTAGTACAAATTTTGAGTTGTGATTGAGGTCCAGCACTTTTGCTCCAGAGAGAAGGCCTCTCAGAGGCATTTTGAGACTGGGCCTGAACATAAGGAGACTGGGTAAGTTTGAGTAATGGCTGAGCTGGAGACAAGGACTGCTCTGGAACAAGTGACATTCTCATTGTTTGGTGGGTCCAAACAATTCCAGTTTTTTTATTCATGTAAGCCCAGGTTGCTCAGTTACACCTATGTGGGCATGGCACTCCTTAGTCCAATGGTGTCTCTTTCCAAAGTGAGTGCAAATCTCTAGAATATTCTTTAACTGAACTTTTTTTGATACAGTTAAAACATCATTTCATAGAATTTGCCTCCTTTAAAGGAGGCTGTATGAATTGTTTTACAGAGGCAGTCATTGCTACAAATTCTGAGCATGTTAATTAAACATCAGAACAAAACAAATGCAATCTATTATTTTTCCTTTCTTACAGTCTGGCCAAATCACTACTTTTCAAGTTTTATTAGCATGTAGAAAAGCCAATTGACTAACTAAAGTTTCAGAGGTACTCAGATCACTGATTAGACAGTTTGTTGCTTGATATAAATGTGCTATAAAGTCTGGAAAATTTTCTCTGGCCTCTGCCAAATTTGGATGGGTCTAGATTTTTCTCTCCCTGGGCAGGGAATTCTCTCCAAGCTCTTTGTGCACATTCACTTATTTGAGCATAAGTTTGAAAATCATAAGTGATTGTTGTCCCAAATCAGAAAATTTTCCTGAACAAGTAAGCATATCTAAGGAAATCTGAACTCCATTCAATATATTGATTTCTACCTGATCTGAACAATTGTCTATCATATTGGATTGGATTTTCATGTTAAATACAGTCCTTTGGAAAGGCAGAAGGTAGCTAGCAGGAGCCAGTCATTAAGTGGTAGGACTTCATTACTTATTTATTGTAAGAGGTTTAGTATTAATGGCATGTTTGATCCATACACAGAGCATGCCAATTTTCACTTCTTTAATGTTGTAAAAGGAATACACACATGAGTTCTTTTTGTTGCATCACAACTTGGAGAAACAGTTTGCTCAAAAATGGGGTGGAAACAGAATTTTGATAATTTCTTTTTTGCCTTATTAACAGTGGTAGAAATTCTTGGTCTTGTGAGTTTAAGTGTTTTTCTAGGGCCATGATGGGTCACTGGAGCAGGATCTTTCAAATATAAATTACAAGGGTGCCATACTAACTCATCTTTCTGTATATCTGAATGTCTCTCAGTCCTCTGAATAGAAGTTTTGCCCTCACCATTCAGTATCTCTTTTCAATGGGGAACTGCTCAACTACTAAAAATATTTAAAATATGTTCCCAGAAGAAAAAGAGGTCTGGGTGAATGATTATTACTGACTCTTAGATTTGAAGCTCTTAACAGCATTTCTAAGTACCATGATTAAATCTCTTAAAGTCCATAAATCAGCATCTTTGTCCAAATAAAAGTAAGTTTCTATTACATCCAAACTTTCTCTACATTTTTAACTGTGCTTCAAGGCATGTTAGTGGAGACACAATGTACATAGAATTTCTGGCCTAGTTTTTCACAAGCATGTCAATCAAGTGATTCTTCCTCAGAAAATCACCTGAATCACCTATAAAAATTGAGCAAGATCATCTCTTTGTACATCTTGTACCTTTTGTGTTAAGATGGTTTTCAGGATAGCTAAGTAAATTTATCTCTCCATAGAGATTTACCCTTAAATACTGATTAGGATCTTTTCTTCCCAGGATTCTAAACTTTTGCACTCATCTCAGCCAAGGTAGGCCTCAGTCTCATACAGTCAGAGATGCAGGAAGACCTTCCTGATAAAATCTGTAGTATTTAAATCAACCAGTTCTCCATTTACATTTCAGGAACTGTGGAAGTTGCATTCTTGCCATTGAATTTTAAAACAGGCTAAGCATTGAATATAGCTGAATAAATTAATTTTTATTTCTTTCTCTGTAGAGAGCAAATTCCCCAAACTTAACATTACACAATCAAATTCCCTTTCCTTTCTTATTACTAAACTTATTCATATGGGTGCTCTTCACATGGAAAAGGGGTCAACACCTTAACTTTATTTTTTCTTGTAAAACCCTCCAGAAAAGTCACTGTTCAGGCACCAAATATGGGGGTCTCTCATCAACCTCCAACATGGATGGGAAAAGGTCTAACTGACCCAGAATTATGATGACTGTAAATCTGTTACTGATAAAATTATCTACTCAATAAACACACAAGAGTCGATACTTTTTTAAATGAGAGGAACTGTGACAAATCTGGCTATACCAGCAGTAGCCTCTCACAACATTATTGTTATTTATAGAAGCTGGGAGGAGTTTCTTTTGTGATGAACAGTATAGGGTGGTTAGTGGAGTCATACTCTTAAGGAAACTAGACAATGAACTGCCTTATTCTGATAGAATAAAAAGGCTTCCCACAATAATTTCTTGTTCAAAAGATGAAAAAGACCAACAAGCTATATGATTTTATTAGCATAATAAATGCATTTTTCTCAAATTTGACACTGAGATCTCAGCTGACACTATCCTTCTTTTTTCCCACATTTTCACATTCCTTCTTCAGAATGTGTTCAAGCCCACTAAATTCATCATTTATCTCTTAGACCTAATATGCCTAATAATTATGGGGTTCATAACTACAGATGTTTTTGTATCTCAAAATATCTGGGATGATATAAAATGTAAATCACTAATCTATTTGTATGAGTTTTTGAGAGTCTTCCTTGTGCCACCTGCCTGCTAGTATCCTCCAGGCCATCAATAGCCCTAGAACCTTGTGTTTCTCTTGGTATTCTACATGTTCTTTTTTTTTTTTTTGTGGTGCTGGAGATTTGAACCCAGGGCCTTGTACTTGCAAGGCAAGCACTCTACCAACTGAGCTATATCCCCAGCCCTTCTACATGTTCTTTAGTGCTCACTTCCCATTACCTTCTACTGCCATACCCAATATGACTTCACATTGTCTTGTATTAATTACTGAATCCTGCATAATTTAAATAATGTGTTACTTAATCCAGCATCTTTTTTTTATACTAGATGCATTATAGGATGTTTTTCTTATAGGGTGCATGGCCCTCTCTAGTGGGTACGTGGTGATCCACTTGGCCAGGCATAAGAGTCACTTCCAGCACCTTCACCATACCTGCCTTTCTCCAAAAGCATCCCTTATACAGAGGGCCACCTGGAATATCTGGCTGCTCATGAGGTTCTTTGTATTCATGTACAATTTGACTACATCTTCTGCTCTTCAAGAACAATGTGTAACAATGAACCTCTTTGTCATTAGATCCAGATGATGGTATCCAGTGGCTATGGCACAAGTCCTTTCCTGCTCCTCTGTACTAAATAACAAATTATTAACTTGTTGAAATATTTTTGAGGAATACAGTACATATTTAACTACTAAGTAAAGGATATGTTCTAATAATGTGCCAATAAACTGACTTATGAAAAATAAATCATGGCAAAGAATATATGCTCTCTGAATTAAATAAATATAAACATGCATGTTTTGTTATCTGTTTACTTTGATATATGTGAAGAAATTTTGTCAAGTAAATGTCAATTATGGACTTTCTGATTTAACACAAAGGCCAAATATCTGCTTTGCGTCAGCAAGTGATTCTTATAAAGTGGGTGTCACCTTCAAGGTATGGGTTATCCACTTTAAAGACATTAAGAGTGTAGAGTACCTTTAAATAAATGCTCCAATGAACTGTATTTTGTCCAGCTCAGTATGTCAATCTTTATTGTCATGCATTACCACCTAATCAATATCCTTTCATTGATCTATTAAAAATAAATTAATGTAGAAACTCATGTTATTATATGTACCCCAGTTCTCAGAGTAGCATTACTAATGATTATATATGAAAAAATTCAATTCCCAAAAGCAAATTAACATATACACAAAATGTGGTATGGACACACCATGAAATATTTTTCTTTCTGGAACAGGAAATTAAGTGTCTAAGGGGGTCACTCATGAACCTTGAAGATGTTATTGTAACTAAACTGTCAGTTACAAAACAACAAATACTGGGGCTGTGGTTGCAGTTCAGTGGTAGAGCACTTGACTGGCATTTGTGAGGCCTTGAGTTTTGTCCTCATCACCACATAAAAATAAATAAATTAAATAAAGGTCCATCTACAAGTAAAAATATATTTAAAAAAACAACATTGTAAGACTCTCACTACTCACTTCAGAAGTGTCTCCATGCACAACTTCCTGAGCCTCTCTGCTCACCTCAAACTGCCCCCCATAAATACCTCAGTGAGCCCTACCTAATTACCTCAAGTATCTCTCCTTCAGACATAAAGGAGCCCTCTCACACACCTCATAGAATGCTTTAACACATGTCATAGAGACCTCACTACAAAACACAGATGCCTGTCCATAAAATCCTTAGATATCCCTCCTCGCACAACACAAAGTACCCTCCATATACATCTCAGATTGTCATCATTAATCACTCTAACCACAGTCTTTACCCACCTTAGATAGATGTCCCTACAATATTGAGTCCTCACTCCACTCCTTTGCAAACCATCACTAAATACCTCAGCATGCCCTATTACCTACTTCCAAGAACCCTCACTACACCAAACAGTGCCTTTTCTATTCAAAATACAAGGCTTCCATACACATCTCAAATAGCCCTCCTTGCTCCCCTTAGGGAACACTCTTACTCACATCAAGAAGCCCTCCTACACACCTCATATAGCCCTCATACATACTTCAGAGGACAAACACTATATACCTGTTTGCTCTCACTTCATACCTCACGGATTCGTCCCTTCACATGTCAAAGAGATCTTCCTAACACCACAAGAATATCTCTCTACACATCTCAGAATGCCCTCCCTACTGACATCAACTACTGTTCCTACACATCTCTGGAGCTCTTCATACATACCTCAGATGATCATCCCTACTCACACCACAGAACACATAATACAAAATAAGTAAAAACTGCCCTATTTATCTCAGTAAATCCTACCTGCACACCACAGAGAGTAATCATCCCACACCTCAGAAACATCCTCCTTTCAACATCATGCTGTCTTCTCTAATCATGTTGGAGAATTCTCACTACTCTCCTCAGATATCCTTCTGGAGCCCACTCTCTGAGCCTTTTCTGCTTTCCTAATATTGCCCTCAATATACACCTTGGGAAGTCCTCCCTAATAACTGTAGTTGCCCTTCCCACAAACCTCAAGCAGCCCTTCAAAAAACCTCATAGAATACTTCTACACACATCATAGAGCCCTCGCTGCACAGGTTACAGCCTCTTCCCTTATTAACCAGAGATCCCTCTTAACACACCTGAGTTCCCTCCCTACACATCTCTGAATGCCTTTACTACTCAGGCCAAAGTTATACCCCACTCACCTCTGTGAATTCTCACTCAAACCTTTGCAAGGTCTTTGTAAATATATGAGAATGCTTTTCTACTCACCTCTGAACACCATCATTCACTTCAGAATGCCCTTCCTACTCACAACTTTCTATACAACTCAAGTGAGCCTTCTTATGCACCTTATGGTGCACTCCCACTCACATAAAAGGTTCCTTCTACACACCTCAAAGACATCCTACATACTTCAGGTGGCTCCCACAACATATCTTGTGATCCCTCCCTATAAACCCCCAATAACTCTAACTTTACATCTTATAGAGTTGTTCTTTCACACCTCAGAAAACCAAAACCATAATAATCAGACAGCTCACTCTACTCATCTCAGAATGTGTTTCCTAAACACCACAGAGCACCTTCCCTCCACACCTCAAAGGCCCATTCTTCACATTTCAGGGAGCCATCCTACACACCTCATAGATTATAAAGTACAAAGTTCAGAGAGCCCTCCCTACTGAAAGGATCCTACCTACACACCAGGTATTCCTCCATTCATAGCCACATCTCACATGACCATCAATACACACCCTAGAAAGTGTTCCTCTGCACATCATTGGGCAATTCATACACACCTCAGAATGTCCTTTCTACAAACTTCAGAAAGACCTGCTATGAGTCTAATAGAGTACTTCTTTCACATCTCAGTGTTTTCTCCTTACTCATCTCAGAAAACTCTCACTACTGACAATAGATGGAGGTAACTACACACCATGATGAGCCCTTTCAATTCACCACAGAAGTCTTTCCAATAAACCTTACTTGCCTTAGGGAACATTCCCAATTACATGATGAAAAACTCCTATGAACCTCACATAGAACTCCTACACACTTTATAGTACCCTCTATACATCAATCAAAAGTCATGACTACATTCCTCAGAGAGTTTCTAGTACACAACTCAAGTTTAACTGCCTATGGACCTCAGAATGGTCTTTTGTTCTATACAGAGTATGCCCTTACACACCTCAATTAACCCTCCTTATTTACTGAAGGGCACACTGCCACTCAGGTCAAGTGCCCTCCTTCTCAACTAATGAAGAGCTCCTACAGACTTAAGAACACTCTCTTTACAAAACTCAGAGAGACGTTTCTGCAACATATGCATGTCCTTCATACTCACCTCAGAGAACATTCACTACTCACATCAGAAGTTCCTCTACACAACTCCCTGAACCACTTAAACACACCTCAGTGCACCTGCCATATAAACCTTAGTGAGCTATTCCTAATAACATTAGGGGACCCACCTACACATGTCTAGGAGCACTCTGACTCACTTTATAGAGCCCTCCTACATATCAGAAAGCCCTCCCTATACTGCTCAGAATCCACTCCCTACAAACCTCAGAGAGATCTCCCTACATACCTCAGTGCTCTCCCTACACATCTCAAAATACCCTCACTATTCACCTTAAGACGAGTCTATACATATGTAACAAATATGCTCCAATAAATCTTTGATAGTCCTCAATCTACCTTTTTCATGCCCTCCTGACCACCTCAACCCTCACTCCTCATCTCAGAAAGCCCTTTCTACATACCACAAAAATGCTTGCCTACATACCTCAGGAAGTTCTCTCTATTCACAAGTATACCTCCCTACACATTTCAGAGTACCCTTCCTGCTTACATCAATCACACTTTCTCAACACCTCAGAGGGCTGTTTTCTTTCTCCACAATTCATTGAGCAATTTAAAAATACCTTGAATTGCCCACTCAATACACACTAGCAAGTTCTTCACAGTCTCAAAGAGCCTTGCACATGAACCCCAGAATTCACTTTCTATAAAACTAAGAAAACACCAACTACATATCTCAGATACCCCTCTCTACTCAGCACATATCCCTTTGTACACAACCAAAAGAATTACTGACCCATACCTAAATGTCCTCATAATACTCCTTTGAGTGCCCTTCCTGTACACCTCAGAAATTTCTTTATTCTCTTCAAAATCCCTCCGACTACACCCGAGTGTAATCTCCCTACTAGCCTCAGAGGGATCTCATGACTCTGTTCAGGTGCTTTTTCTACCAAACTGACATAACACTCTTTTTTAAAAAATATTTTTAGTTGTATATGGACACAAGAGCTTTATTTTGTTTATTTAGTCTTTTATGTGGTCCTGGGATTGAACCGAGTGCCTTGAGCATTCTATGTAAGAACTCTACCACTGAACCACAAACCCAGCCCACACA
This sequence comes from Sciurus carolinensis, assembly GCF_902686445.1. Classification (NCBI taxonomy): domain Eukaryota; kingdom Metazoa; phylum Chordata; class Mammalia; order Rodentia; family Sciuridae; genus Sciurus; species Sciurus carolinensis. Next base: position 50,732 of record NW_025920250.1, on the reverse strand, counting down.
GCACTCTTAATTAGTCAAAAAAATCTCCTACACCCCTCATAGATTTCTCCTGAACACCTCATAGGGAAACCCTAAGCATCTCGGAGAACCTAGACTGCAAAACTCATAGTACCTTACTCATCTCAGAAAGTCCTACTTACACATCATAGAGAGATCTTCATTCAACATCTATCTGTCTTCCATATTCATCTCAGAGAATGGTCACTACTCACCTCAGATGTCTCTCATTACACACCTCGCTGAACCCTTTCTTTTCAACTTAGAGCACCCTCCCTATACACCTCAGTGAGTCCTCACTAATAAAAAATGGCACCCTTTCACACTGGATGCAGCCCTTTGACACACCTCACATAACCCACTTACACACATCATATAACCCTCACTTTACAGCTTAGAACCTTTTACATACAAACCTCAGAAAGCCCTCACTGCATGCTTCAGAAAGTTCTCACTATTCACCCTAACTGTAGTCCCTATGCACTTCAGAAAACACTATAACAACTCAGTGAGTTCTTATGCTACTCTTTTACCAGTCATTGTAAAAAAATGTAGTGTTCTTCTCATCTCAGAGAGCACAAAACACACCTCAGAAACTACATTTTATTCACCAGAGAGGCCTTCCTTATACACCTCAAAGTCCTCCTTACTCACACAGTTAGCATGTGTAAAGAGGTGTGTGTTCATGTGATGTATGCTCTTTTTCATGTAGTCATTGTGTAGTATGATGTGTAAGAAGGTTGTTTACATGTGGTGTATGTGGTGTTGCATGATGTGTGATATAAAACTGAAGGAGGTGTGTACGTGTGGTGGGTGCTGTGTTGCATTTTTGTGTTGTGTGATGCATGAGAGAGTGTGTGTCTGTGGTATTTGCTGTGTCATATTGTGATTGTTGTGTGCTATGTAAGGAATTGTGTGCACGTGTTGTGTGTTGTATTGCATTTTGTGTGTTTCTTGATGTGTAAGGAGGTGTGTGTGCACATGGTCAGTGCTGTGTTATGTTCTGTGTGTTCAGTGATGTGTAAGAAGGTGTAGATGCCTGTGGTGGGTGCTTTGTTGAGTTTGTGGGTTGTGTGGCATGGGGTGTGTGCTCTGTTTTGCATTGTTTGAACTGTGTGATGTGTAAGGTGGTGTTTGTGCATGGTGTGTCTGCTGTGGAATTTGTCCCTCAATTAGAGTTGACTGAGTCTTGCAGATCAAGGCTCTCAGGATCGCCAGTGCTAGTGCCACCCTGTCCTCTGGTGACCATGGGCTGTTATGGCAGTGATATGATCCATATGTGCACAGAACAGCTGGGGCAGACAAGGAAGCCCTGATTCTGACATATAAGGAAATATCCTAGTCTCCTCCACAAAATTCTAGTGTCTAGATGGCTGTGGGTTGGTAGGGTTGGTGTCCAGCAGGACCCTGCTTACCTGTGCCCAGGGGAGGACAGGCTGGGAGCACCCTGCCCTCCCTGTGGTAGCCCCAGAAAAGTCACCCATGACTGTGCTCATGTAAAGGTCAGAGATCACAGCAGGCAACTCATGTAGCACTCGGAAAGCCACAGGGGTGAGGATGACACCATGTGCTCAGTGGCTATGTTTGTAGTGCATGGATTATGAGGCTGTATCCTACAGTGCCATCTGCAGGAGAAAAGGCTGCTTTAGGATGCCAGGGTAGGCACTGCATAGACCAAAGGTCACTCTCCACACCTTCCCTCTCTTTTTCCACCACTAAAACCTCCTGGCTGAGATGGAGGGCATTCCTGGCCTGCAGGGTGACACTTGCTCAAGGGATGGTTCCTGACCAGGATAGGGCTGCAGGGTCCCTTCTCTGACATGCTTTTCCAGGGTGATCTCTAATGAAAGAAATGCCTTTCTTTGCAATATTTATCCTTGGTATTCCCTGGGTAGCCCTAGAACACCTACATGCTAGGACTGCCATGGGGTTTGGAAAAGAGATGGGGTTAACACCCCCCAACTGACACACCAACAGAAGTCCAAGTGCTCTGCACCCCTTCCTTCTGTCTCTAAGGCTTGCAGTCTTCCTGTGGCCTTGGCAGGGGGGCTTTACAGGCTGAGGGTGGGGCCTTGCCACTGCTCAGGGAACAGGCTGAGCCCCATCAAGGTGGCAGTGTGGGCTCTTGCACAGATAGCATGACATTTGCACAGGGGCAGAAGGGACATGGCAAGGACAGCAGGGGTATCAGAGACATGGCCACACCCCAGAGGCCTCTGTTCAACTCCTTGTATCAACTCCCCACTCAAGAGGTGTCCTCATACTTTGCTGCAGGATAAGGCAAGGGCACCAAATTGATGGTTCTGGTCAGACAGGGTGCTGGTCAGTCTGGTCTTCAGGAAAACCTAGTGATTGTCTCAGCATGGATGTGTCTCATGCCACACCAGGAGTGAAGCCCAACAGAAATGCCTTCAGGACAGTCCACAGGCCAAGTTTTCAAGGTCAGTCCCTGAATCATCCTCTTCCCAAGAGGACATAGGAGGTGGGATCTGTTGGGGAGTCAAGGACCTGAGGTGTGTGCTTGAAGAGGACTGTGGGACCTGGTCTCATCCTGCTTCTCTCTTGCATCCCAGATATGAGGTGAGGAGTTTGCCCTGACATGCACTCCTCCATGATATGCTGCCTCACCTTAGGCCATAAGCAAGCCTGGACTGAGTCCTTTTGACTGACCCAGAGTCAAAGCAAACTTTTCCTCCTATAATGCTGACATTTTTGTTACAGTCTGGGAATCTGACTTTCACCCTCCACAGGTGCCTCACTGTGTCCAGCACTTGCTGTCTAAGTCACAGAAACATGAGGCAGGAAAGGACCTTGGGGACACTCAAAGTTGGGTCATGCCCACTCTGTCCATAGACATGAGAGAGGAGAAGCCTCTGCAACAAATTAATCATGAACAGGTCACTCAAGAGCACAGAGCAGAGTTTGAACAGGCCCTGGATGCAGATGCCAGCAACAAGTCCACTCCAGTTCAAAATAGCACCCCCTCCTGTTTCTACTCATAAAACTTTCCAAAATGGAAAAGATGTGGGTTTGTGCTAGATCCTAAGAAGGAGTTAATGGGAAGTGGTGACTTGGGACTTCAGTAGGATATTGCAGTCTGTATCCTGGTGAAGGTTCAGGATGCCCTTAGAGGAGGGCATTCCAGTGCTTCCCATTCCAGTTAGTGTTTCTTCTCAGTGGTGAGAAGAAATTGGTAACAGCAGATCATTCAGAGAAATGTCCAGAGATAAAGGAAGGAAACTGGGGTCTCTGAGAGGCTGGGAGCTTGGAACAAGACCTGGGATTTGGAACTTTTCTTGTGGGAGGAAGGAGCTCCCTCTGGGTGAGCCCTGTAGCAGAGCAGGGCAGTGACCCTGTTAAAGATGCCATGCAACACAGTCAGAAGAGTGGAAGTTGGACAGAGGGTATGTGACTCTAGCCTTGGCCAGAGTAGTGGGATGAAGGGCTGGAGAAGGAGGCCAGGTATATTAGAACCAGTCCACCAATGGCAGCCTGTGGGGCTGGGGCACCAGAGGGCTGATGCTGAGATCAGGTACACTGATATCTGAGGGGCACTGGGAGTTGCAGGCTTGTAACAGGAGAAAGTCACCACAGTTTGGTAGAGAAAATGGGGTCACATGCAGTAGGGGAGGATGCCAGGACAACCTGGGTGGATCTGAAGGAAAATAGGCTGATAAAGGGGACAGATGGGAGGGGAGAGGGCAGGACAATATGCCCTTTAAGCAGGGAGACTGAAAAGAGAGAGGGAGGGAGAGTTGGTGAGGAGATAAGAGCCAGGCAGGGGTGGGAAGAGATGGAGAGCTTCCACGGGAAGCTCTCTGTATCTAGGAACAGCACCCATGTCCAGGGCTTGAGCCAGCAACATTCCCTGCAGAAAACCTTCTTCTTCAGGCTGCCTGGCCTCCTAGATGCTATGTCACCTCCATTTCCCAGGAGAAACAGCACAACACTCAAGCATATGGGAGCAGGTGGCTGTCCAGGATGTGACCCTGAGTAACCCACAGTGTGTGCTCCTGACCTCTGGGTTGTCCTTCTCCTCCAGGAGGTGGGGATGGGTTGTGGATGGTGGGTAGAAGGTCTGGGAGGGCCTGAGGTCTTTGCTGTTTTGGCAGAATCTGTGCTGTTGTTGTGAAGTGAGAGCTACAGGACTTTTGGTATCTGGACTACTTTTCAAGCCTCCTGCCTCATCTTCAGGAAGAGGGCACATCCCCAGTAATGTGCACAGCCCCACTGCATGACATCCCTTGGGCAGACTTGGGTGTGATGAGCTTCCTCTGGCACTTGCCAGGGTCCATATTCCTCTGGGTCTTTGCTCAGCATTGGGGTGGGAGGAATGGCCAGGAGCCACAGGAAATGGGAGGGTGCATTCAGCTGCTATCTTTAAGTCCTACCCTGGAGCTGCGGAGAGGCCATGCCATCCAGGCACATGGAATGACTCAAGGGCCAAGGTTGCTTGTGAAGTTGTTCTAGGGACCCTTGGATGCTGCTGGGCATGCAGGGTGCCAGGTTGTTGTAGAGCATGTTGCAGTCACCCCTCCAAAAGAGTTCTGTGCTGAGTTTGGAAACTCAGGTGGCCCATCTGAGTTTCTGATGAAACTGTGCTCATCACAATGCTGGCAAAAATGTGTCAGAGCCATAGAAGAACAGTCTATCTTCACAGCCTTGGCAGTATGGGATCCGGGAAGAACCTTGCACCTCTACACAGAATGTCTTTCTGCAGAGTCACAATTTGGTAGGTGCCTCACCATGGTGCTCGAACTATAAATGTGGTCTAGAGACCTCCAAGGGACAGTGACACTGTATAAGGATTTGTGTGCATCAAATTTACTCTCCAGATCCTATAAAGTAGGTGCCTTCATGACACCCCATTTACACATAAGACCATTGAGGCCCAGGGAAATTCAACAACTAATCCAAGGTCACACAGTGAATAAATGGAAGAGTGGGTAGAACCAGGCACCCTGGATCTGGGTGTCCATCTCCTCATCATGACCAAGGAACCAGGACCTCAAACACGCAGAACAAGCAGTGAACCCTGTGCCCTGTTTGTGGCACTGGGAGGCTCAGCATTTCTGAGTGTTCAGGACTGCTGTGCACCAGGGGTAGGGACACAGAGACAAAAGCAGGAGTATCCCTGCCACA